>NC_140002.1:34145736-34184965 GCF_964263955.1 Coregonus lavaretus | reverse complement strand
AGCAGCGCACATCTCCTTTCATTACGCGCGACTCCCGTCCCAGGCATAATAAATGAGGGACCAGACCTTCTGTCCAGGTCAAAGCTCCATCCACAGGTCAAAGGATAAAGCTACTGTTAATCTCTTCGCATCGCGCAAAAACGCACATTGCACTCTGTTCTTTGCACTGGCAAGCGGTGACGCACCACTAGGGGTGGATGCACTAGCTCACATTGGGCAGAGAGTGTTGCTTTATGCATTTCCTCCCCTCTACCTGATACCTTCCACTCTAGCCAGTGACCTGCCTGGTATGGCAACTGCTCGGCATCTAACCATAAGGCGCTACAGAGGGTAGTGCGTACGGCCCAGTACATCACTGGGGCCAAGCTTCCTGCCATCCAGGACCTACAGTTGAAGTCGGAAGTTTACATACACCTTAGCCAAATAAATTTAAACTCAGTTTTTCACAATTCCTGACATTTAATCCTAGTAAAAATTCCCTGTCTTAGGTCAGTTAGGATCACCACTTTATTTTAAGAATGTGAAATGTCAGAATAATAGTAGAGAATGATTTATTTCAGCTTTTATTTCTTTCATCACATTCCCAGTGGGTCAGAAGTTTATATACACTAAATTAGTATTTGGTAGCATTGCCTTTAAATTGTTTAACTTGGGTCAAACATTTCGGGTAGCCTTCCACAAGCTTCCCACAATAAGTTGGGTGAATTTTGGCCCATTCCTCCTGACAGAGCTGGTGTAACTGAGTCAGGTTTGTAGGCCTCCTTCCTCGCACACGCATTTTCAGTTCTGCCCACACTTTTCCTATAGGATTGAGGTCAGGGCTTTGTGATGGCCGCTCCAATACCTTGACTTTGTTGTCCTTAGCCATTTTGCCACAACTTTGGAAGTATGCTTGGGGTCATTGTCCATTTGGAAGACCCATTTGCGACCAAGCTTTAACTTCCTGATTGATGTCTTGAGATGTTGCTGAGCGGCCTTTCAGGTTATGTCGATATAGGACTCGTTGTACTGTGGTTTCCTCCAGCATCTTCACAAGGTCCTTTGCTGGTGTTCTGGGATTGATTTACACTTTTCGCATCAAAGTACGTTCATCTCTAGGAGACAGAACACGTCTCCTTCCTGAGCAGTATGACAGCTGCGTGGTTCCATGGTGTTTATCCTTGTGTACTATTGTTTGTACAGATAAACGTGGTACCTTCAGGCGTTTAGAAATTGCTCCCAAGGATGAACCAGACTTTTGGCTGATTTCTTTAGATTTTCCCATGATGTCAAGCAAAGAGGCACTGAGTTTGAAGGTAGCCCTTGAAATACATCCACAGGTACACCTCCAATTGACTCAAATGATGTCAATTAGCCTATCAGGAGCTTCTAAAGCCATTAAATAATTTTCTGGAAATTTTCCAAGCTGTTTAATGGCACAGTCAACTTAGTGTTGGTCAAGTTCTGACCCACTGGAATTGTGATACAGTGAATTATAAGTGAAATAATCTGTCTGTAAACAATTGTTCGAAAAATGACTTGTGTCATGCACAAAGTAGATGTCCTAACCGACTTGCCAAAACTATAGTTTGTTAACAAGAAATGTGTGGAGTGGTTGAAAAACAAGTTTTAATGACTCCAACCTAAGTGTATGTAAACTTCTGACTTCAACTGTATATACTAAGCCGTGTCAGAGGAAGGCCCAAAAAATTGTCAAAGACTCCAGTCACCCAAGTCATAGACTGTTTTCTCTGCTACCGCATGGCAAGCGGTACCGGAACACCAAGTATAGGTCCAAAAGGCTCATTAATAGCTTCTACCCCCAAGCCATAAGACTGCTGAACACTGCTGCTACTCGCTGTTTATTATCTATGCATAGTCACTTTACCCCGACCTACAGGTACAAATTACCTCGACTAACCTGTACCCCCACACATTGACTCGGTACCGGTACCCCCTGTATATAGCCTCGGTATTGTTATTTTATTGTGTTCCTTTTTGTATTAAATTTTTTACTTTATCTTATTTAGTAAATATTTTCTTAACTATTTCTTGAACTGCATTGTTATTTAAGGGATTGTAAGTAAGCATTTCATAGTGAGGTCTACACCTGTTTTATTCGGCGCATGTGACAAATACAATTTGATTTGATTTGCAAGGGATGAAGACTTGTAACCTTTTATTGATAGCCCCACGTTGACCTGGCAGACTTTGGTTAGCAGAGATAATTGGTGGAGTGCTGCAGAGATAATTGTCCTTCTGGAAGGTTCTCCCATCTCCACAGAGGAACTCTGGAGCTCTCTCAGAGTAACCATTGGGTTCTTTGTCACCTCCCTGACCAAGGCCCTTCTCCCCCGATTGCTCAGTTTGGCCAGGCGGCCAGCTCTAGGAAGAGTCTTGGTGGTTCCAAACTTCTTTCATTTAAGAATGATTGAGGCCAATGTGTTCTTGGGGACTGTCAATGCTGCAGAATTTTTTTGGTACCCTTCCCCAGATCTGTGCCTCGACACAAACCTTTCTCGGAGCTCTACTGACAATTCCTTTGACCTCATGGCTTGGTTTTTGCTCTGACATGCACTGTCAACCGTGGGACCTTTATATAGACAGGTGTGTGCCTTTCAAAATCATGTCCAATCAATTGAATTTACCACAGGTGGACTCCAATCAAGTTGTAGAAACATCTCAAAGATGATCAATGGAAACAGGATGCACCTGAGCTCAATTTTGCGTCTCATAGCCAAGGGTCTGAATACTTATGTAAATAAGGTATTTAAGTATTTTTTTTAAAATAAATTTGAGAACATTTTGTACCCCACACCATAACACCTCCTCCTCCACGCTTTACGGTGGGAAATACACACGCGGAGATCATCCGTTCACCCACACCGCGTCTCATAAAGACACGGCGGTTGGAACCAAAAATCTCAAATTTGGACAAATTTCCACTGGTCTAATGTCCATTGCTCGTGTTTCTTGGCCCAAGCCAGTCTTTTCTTCTTACTGGTGTCCTTTAGTAGTGGTTTCTTTGCAGCAATTCAACCATGAAGGCCTGATTCACACAGTCTCCTTTGAACAGTTGATGTTGAGATGTGTCTGTTACTTGAACTCTGTGAAGCAATTATTCAGGCTGCAATTTCTGAGGCTGGTAACTCTAATGAATTTATCCTCTGCAGCAGAGGTAACTCTGGGTCTTCCAATCTTGTGGCGGTCCTCATGAGAGCCAGTTTCATCATAGCGCTTGAAGGTTTTTGTGACTGCACTTGAAGAAACTTTCAAAGTTCTTGACTTTTTCCGGATTGACTGACCTTCATGTCTTAAAGTAATGAGGGACTGTTGTTTCTCTTTGCTTATTGGAGCTGTTCTTGACATAATATGGACTTGGTATTTTACCAAATAGGGCTATCTTCTGTATACCCCCCCCTACCTTGTCACAACACAACTGATTGGCTCAAACGCATTAAGAAGGCACACCTGTTAATTGAAATGCATTCCAGGTGACTACCTCATGAAGCTGGTTGAGAGAATGCCAAGAGTGTGCAAAGCTGTCATCAAGGCAAAGGGTGGCTATTTGAAGAATCTCTTTGATTTGTTTAACACTTTTTTGGTTAATACATGATTCCATATGTGTTATTTCATACAATGTAGTAAATAGTAAAATTAACTTTTGACTGGTACTGTATATTCAAATTATTTGAATTAATTATATATATTGCCCAGCCCTAGCATTATGGCACCTCTGATGAGTGTGAGTCATCAAACCTGTGGAAAAACTTGCCTCAAAAGCAGAAAACTGTCTCGCATGCACAGTTCATCCCTACATCTTGTCCACAGTCACAAGGGATTACTGGCTTCAATTCGCTATAAAACCACTCAATTTAAATTGGGGTTTTAATAGCCAGTGGCGTCTCAGCTCAAATACTAGAGAACGAGAACTCTCTATTGAGCAAAGTGGCTATCGGGGAAAAACCGAGTTGAGAGAGCCAACTATTGTTCTACTCATGGTATTTCCCGGTCCCAAAGAAAGCGTCCCATTCTGGATCTAAGGGTCCTCAACAGTTATTTGAGAAAATATATGTTTCGTGTGCTCACGCACAATGTGCTGTCTCACTTTATTCGTCCAGGCGACTGGTTTACTACAGTCAACCTGCAGGATGCCTATTTCCACATAAGCATCCTGCCAGCACACAGAAGGTTTCTCAGGTTCCCCTATGAGGGCATAGCCTACGCCTACTACGCTGTCCCTTTCGGGCTATCACTAGCTCCCTGAACTTTCAGCAAATGTGTGGAGGTGGCTCTGACTCCACTAAGGAACAGGGGACTCAGAATCTCTGTCTACATTGAGGATTACTTGCTTTACGCTACGTCACAAGAGCAAGCAACAACAGACACTAGGACTCTTGAAACACATCTCACGGAGCTAGGATTCAAGATCAATCACACTAAAAGCTGTTTATTGCCCATGCAAAGCATAGAATATCTGGGTGTCAGACTTGATTCTATTTATTTTCGTACTACTTTATCGGATAGACAAGTCACATCGCTCCGTCAGTGCCTCTCCCTATTCCGGATAGGGCTTTCAGTGACACTCAAAACATGTCTCCGTTTGAAAGGGTTGATGGCCTCTACTCTTTCAGTAGTCCCACTTGGACTTTCAGCGTTGGGTGTCAGCCCTACGTCTGTATCCCCACCGTCACCTCAATCAAAGGATAACGGTATCTACAAACTGTATCTCGGCTCTCCGTCATTGGAGAGACGCGTCAGTTTTAACCACAGGCACACCCCTGGGGACAGTGTCTGTGAGAAAGGTAGTGATAACAGATGCATCACTCACAGGGTGGGGTTCATGAGGGGAGAGCAGTGAACGGATTATGGCACGCGCGGCCGGATTAGTTACGTGGAGCAGCGCACATCTCCTTTCATTACGCGCGACTCCCGTCCCAGGCATAATAAATGAGGGACCAGACCTTCTGTCCAGGTCAAAGCTCCATCCACAGGTCAAAGGATAAAGCTACTGTTAATCTCTTCGCATCGCGCAAAAACGCACATTGCACTCTGTTCTTTGCACTGGCAAGCGGTGACGCACCACTAGGGGTGGATGCACTAGCTCACATTGGGCAGAGAGTGTTGCTTTATGCATTTCCTCCCCTCTACCTGATACCTTCCACTCTAGCCAGTGACCTGCCTGGTATGGCAACTGCTCGGCATCTAACCATAAGGCGCTACAGAGGGTAGTGCGTACGGCCCAGTACATCACTGGGGCCAAGCTTCCTGCCATCCAGGACCTACAGTTGAAGTCGGAAGTTTACATACACCTTAGCCAAATAAATTTAAACTCAGTTTTTCACAATTCCTGACATTTAATCCTAGTAAAAATTCCCTGTCTTAGGTCAGTTAGGATCACCACTTTATTTTAAGAATGTGAAATGTCAGAATAATAGTAGAGAATGATTTATTTCAGCTTTTATTTCTTTCATCACATTCCCAGTGGGTCAGAAGTTTATATACACTAAATTAGTATTTGGTAGCATTGCCTTTAAATTGTTTAACTTGGGTCAAACATTTCGGGTAGCCTTCCACAAGCTTCCCACAATAAGTTGGGTGAATTTTGGCCCATTCCTCCTGACAGAGCTGGTGTAACTGAGTCAGGTTTGTAGGCCTCCTTCCTCGCACACGCATTTTCAGTTCTGCCCACACTTTTCCTATAGGATTGAGGTCAGGGCTTTGTGATGGCCGCTCCAATACCTTGACTTTGTTGTCCTTAGCCATTTTGCCACAACTTTGGAAGTATGCTTGGGGTCATTGTCCATTTGGAAGACCCATTTGCGACCAAGCTTTAACTTCCTGATTGATGTCTTGAGATGTTGCTGAGCGGCCTTTCAGGTTATGTCGATATAGGACTCGTTGTACTGTGGTTTCCTCCAGCATCTTCACAAGGTCCTTTGCTGGTGTTCTGGGATTGATTTACACTTTTCGCATCAAAGTACGTTCATCTCTAGGAGACAGAACACGTCTCCTTCCTGAGCAGTATGACAGCTGCGTGGTTCCATGGTGTTTATCCTTGTGTACTATTGTTTGTACAGATAAACGTGGTACCTTCAGGCGTTTAGAAATTGCTCCCAAGGATGAACCAGACTTTTGGCTGATTTCTTTAGATTTTCCCATGATGTCAAGCAAAGAGGCACTGAGTTTGAAGGTAGCCCTTGAAATACATCCACAGGTACACCTCCAATTGACTCAAATGATGTCAATTAGCCTATCAGGAGCTTCTAAAGCCATTAAATAATTTTCTGGAAATTTTCCAAGCTGTTTAATGGCACAGTCAACTTAGTGTTGGTCAAGTTCTGACCCACTGGAATTGTGATACAGTGAATTATAAGTGAAATAATCTGTCTGTAAACTATTGTTCGAAAAATGACTTGTGTCATGCACAAAGTAGATGTCCTAACCGACTTGCCAAAACTATAGTTTGTTAACAAGAAATGTGTGGAGTGGTTGAAAAACAAGTTTTAATGACTCCAACCTAAGTGTATGTAAACTTCTGACTTCAACTGTATATACTAAGCCGTGTCAGAGGAAGGCCCAAAAAATTGTCAAAGACTCCAGTCACCCAAGTCATAGACTGTTTTCTCTGCTACCGCATGGCAAGCGGTACCGGAACACCAAGTATAGGTCCAAAAGGCTCATTAATAGCTTCTACCCCCAAGCCATAAGACTGCTGAACACTGCTGCTACTCGCTGTTTATTATCTATGCATAGTCACTTTACCCCGACCTACAGGTACAAATTACCTCGACTAACCTGTACCCCCACACATTGACTCGGTACCGGTACCCCCTGTATATAGCCTCGGTATTGTTATTTTATTGTGTTCCTTTTTGTATTAAATTTTTTACTTTATCTTATTTAGTAAATATTTTCTTAACTATTTCTTGAACTGCATTGTTATTTAAGGGATTGTAAGTAAGCATTTCATAGTGAGGTCTACACCTGTTTTATTCGGCGCATGTGACAAATACAATTTGATTTGATTTGCAAGGGATGAAGACTTGTAACCTTTTATTGATAGCCCCACGTTGACCTGGCAGACTTTGGTTAGCAGAGATAATTGGTGGAGTGCTGCAGAGATAATTGTCCTTCTGGAAGGTTCTCCCATCTCCACAGAGGAACTCTGGAGCTCTCTCAGAGTAACCATTGGGTTCTTTGTCACCTCCCTGACCAAGGCCCTTCTCCCCCGATTGCTCAGTTTGGCCAGGCGGCCAGCTCTAGGAAGAGTCTTGGTGGTTCCAAACTTCTTTCATTTAAGAATGATTGAGGCCAATGTGTTCTTGGGGACTGTCAATGCTGCAGAAATTTTTTGGTACCCTTCCCCAGATCTGTGCCTCGACACAAACCTTTCTCGGAGCTCTACTGACAATTCCTTTGACCTCATGGCTTGGTTTTTGCTCTGACATGCACTGTCAACCGTGGGACCTTTATATAGACAGGTGTGTGCCTTTCAAAATCATGTCCAATCAATTGAATTTACCACAGGTGGACTCCAATCAAGTTGTAGAAACATCTCAAAGATGATCAATGGAAACAGGATGCACCTGAGGTCAATTTTGCGTCTCATAGCCAAGGGTCTGAATACTTATGTAAATAAGGTATTTAAGTATTTTTTTTAAAATAAATTTGAGAACATTTTGTACCCCACACCATAACACCTCCTCCTCCACGCTTTACGGTGGGAAATACACACGCGGAGATCATCCGTTCACCCACACCGCGTCTCATAAAGACACGGCGGTTGGAACCAAAAATCTCAAATTTGGACAAATTTCCACTGGTCTAATGTCCATTGCTCGTGTTTCTTGGCCCAAGCCAGTCTTTTCTTCTTACTGGTGTCCTTTAGTAGTGGTTTCTTTGCAGCAATTCAACCATGAAGGCCTGATTCACACAGTCTCCTTTGAACAGTTGATGTTGAGATGTGTCTGTTACTTGAACTCTGTGAAGCAATTATTCAGGCTGCAATTTCTGAGGCTGGTAACTCTAATGAATTTATCCTCTGCAGCAGAGGTAACTCTGGGTCTTCCAATCTTGTGGCGGTCCTCATGAGAGCCAGTTTCATCATAGCGCTTGAAGGTTTTTGTGACTGCACTTGAAGAAACTTTCAAAGTTCTTGACTTTTTCCGGATTGACTGACCTTCATGTCTTAAAGTAATGAGGGACTGTTGTTTCTCTTTGCTTATTGGAGCTGTTCTTGACATAATATGGACTTGGTATTTTACCAAATAGGGCTATCTTCTGTATACCCCCCCCTACCTTGTCACAACACAACTGATTGGCTCAAACGCATTAAGAAGGCACACCTGTTAATTGAAATGCATTCCAGGTGACTACCTCATGAAGCTGGTTGAGAGAATGCCAAGAGTGTGCAAAGCTGTCATCAAGGCAAAGGGTGGCTATTTGAAGAATCTCTTTGATTTGTTTAACACTTTTTTGGTTAATACATGATTCCATATGTGTTATTTCATACAATGTAGTAAATAGTAAAATTAACTTTTGACTGGTACTGTATATTCAAATTATTTGAATTAATTATATATATTGCCCAGCCCTAGCATTATGGCACCTCTGATGAGTGTGAGTCATCAAACCTGTGGAAAAACTTGCCTCAAAAGCAGAAAACTGTCTCGCATGCACAGTTCATCCCTACATCTTGTCCACAGTCACAAGGGATTACTGGCTTCAATTCGCTATAAAACCACTCAATTTAAATTGGGGTTTTAATAGCCAGTGGCGTCTCAGCTCAAATACTAGAGAACGAGAACTCTCTATTGAGCAAAGTGGCTATCGGGGAAAAACCGAGTTGAGAGAGCCAACTATTGTTCTACTCATGGTATTTCCCGGTCCCAAAGAAAGCGTCCCATTCTGGATCTAAGGGTCCTCAACAGTTATTTGAGAAAATATATGTTTCGTGTGCTCACGCACAATGTGCTGTCTCGCTTTATTCGTCCAGGCGACTGGTTTACTACAGTCAACCTGCAGGATGCCTATTTCCACATAAGCATCCTGCCAGCACACAGAAGGTTTCTCAGGTTCCCCTATGAGGGCATAGCCTACGCCTACTACGCTGTCCCTTTCGGGCTATCACTAGCTCCCTGAACTTTCAGCAAATGTGTGGAGGTGGCTCTGACTCCACTAAGGAACAGGGGACTCAGAATCTCTGTCTACATTGAGGATTACTTGCTTTACGCTACGTCACAAGAGCAAGCAACAACAGACACTAGGACTCTTGAAACACATCTCACGGAGCTAGGATTCAAGATCAATCACACTAAAAGCTGTTTATTGCCCATGCAAAGCATAGAATATCTGGGTGTCAGACTTGATTCTATTTATTTTCGTACTACTTTATCGGATAGACAAGTCACATCGCTCCGTCAGTGCCTCTCCCTATTCCGGATAGGGCTTTCAGTGACACTCAAAACATGTCTCCGTTTGCAAGGGTTGATGGCCTCTACTCTTTCAGTAGTCCCACTTGGACTTTCAGCGTTGGGTGTCAGCCCTACGTCTGTATCCCCACCGTCACCTCAATCAAAGGATAACGGTATCTACAAACTGTATCTCGGCTCTCCGTCATTGGAGAGACGCGTCAGTTTTAACCACAGGCACACCCCTGGGGACAGTGTCTGTGAGAAAGGTAGTGATAACAGATGCATCACTCACAGGGTGGGGTTCATGAGGGGAGAGCAGTGAACGGATTATGGCACGCGCGGCCGGATTAGTTACGTGGAGCAGCGCACATCTCCTTTCATTACGCGCGACTCCCGTCCCAGGCATAATAAATGAGGGACCAGACCTTCTGTCCAGGTCAAAGCTCCATCCACAGGTCAAAGGATAAAGCTACTGTTAATCTCTTCGCATCGCGCAAAAACGCACATTGCACTCTGTTCTTTGCACTGGCAAGCGGTGACGCACCACTAGGGGTGGATGCACTAGCTCACATTGGGCAGAGAGTGTTGCTTTATGCATTTCCTCCCCTCTACCTGATACCTTCCACTCTAGCCAGTGACCTGCCTGGTATGGCAACTGCTCGGCATCTAACCATAAGGCGCTACAGAGGGTAGTGCGTACGGCCCAGTACATCACTGGGGCCAAGCTTCCTGCCATCCAGGACCTACAGTTGAAGTCGGAAGTTTACATACACCTTAGCCAAATAAATTTAAACTCAGTTTTTCACAATTCCTGACATTTAATCCTAGTAAAAATTCCCTGTCTTAGGTCAGTTAGGATCACCACTTTATTTTAAGAATGTGAAATGTCAGAATAATAGTAGAGAATGATTTATTTCAGCTTTTATTTCTTTCATCACATTCCCAGTGGGTCAGAAGTTTATATACACTAAATTAGTATTTGGTAGCATTGCCTTTAAATTGTTTAACTTGGGTCAAACATTTCGGGTAGCCTTCCACAAGCTTCCCACAATAAGTTGGGTGAATTTTGGCCCATTCCTCCTGACAGAGCTGGTGTAACTGAGTCAGGTTTGTAGGCCTCCTTCCTCGCACACGCATTTTCAGTTCTGCCCACACTTTTCCTATAGGATTGAGGTCAGGGCTTTGTGATGGCCGCTCCAATACCTTGACTTTGTTGTCCTTAGCCATTTTGCCACAACTTTGGAAGTATGCTTGGGGTCATTGTCCATTTGGAAGACCCATTTGCGACCAAGCTTTAACTTCCTGATTGATGTCTTGAGATGTTGCTGAGCGGCCTTTCAGGTTATGTCGATATAGGACTCGTTGTACTGTGGTTTCCTCCAGCATCTTCACAAGGTCCTTTGCTGGTGTTCTGGGATTGATTTACACTTTTCGCATCAAAGTACGTTCATCTCTAGGAGACAGAACACGTCTCCTTCCTGAGCAGTATGACAGCTGCGTGGTTCCATGGTGTTTATCCTTGTGTACTATTGTTTGTACAGATAAACGTGGTACCTTCAGGCGTTTAGAAATTGCTCCCAAGGATGAACCAGACTTTTGGCTGATTTCTTTAGATTTTCCCATGATGTCAAGCAAAGAGGCACTGAGTTTGAAGGTAGCCCTTGAAATACATCCACAGGTACACCTCCAATTGACTCAAATGATGTCAATTAGCCTATCAGGAGCTTCTAAAGCCATTAAATAATTTTCTGGAAATTTTCCAAGCTGTTTAATGGCACAGTCAACTTAGTGTTGGTCAAGTTCTGACCCACTGGAATTGTGATACAGTGAATTATAAGTGAAATAATCTGTCTGTAAACTATTGTTCGAAAAATGACTTGTGTCATGCACAAAGTAGATGTCCTAACCGACTTGCCAAAACTATAGTTTGTTAACAAGAAATGTGTGGAGTGGTTGAAAAACAAGTTTTAATGACTCCAACCTAAGTGTATGTAAACTTCTGACTTCAACTGTATATACTAAGCCGTGTCAGAGGAAGGCCCAAAAAATTGTCAAAGACTCCAGTCACCCAAGTCATAGACTGTTTTCTCTGCTACCGCATGGCAAGCGGTACCGGAACACCAAGTATAGGTCCAAAAGGCTCATTAATAGCTTCTACCCCCAAGCCATAAGACTGCTGAACACTGCTGCTACTCGCTGTTTATTATCTATGCATAGTCACTTTACCCCGACCTACAGGTACAAATTACCTCGACTAACCTGTACCCCCACACATTGACTCGGTACCGGTACCCCCTGTATATAGCCTCGGTATTGTGATTTTATTGTGTTCCTTTTTGTATTAAATTTTTTACTTTATCTTATTTAGTAAATATTTTCTTAACTATTTCTTGAACTGCATTGTTATTTAAGGGATTGTAAGTAAGCATTTCATAGTGAGGTCTACACCTGTTTTATTCGGCGCATGTGACAAATACAATTTGATTTGATTTGCAAGGGATGAAGACTTGTAACCTTTTATTGATAGCCCCACGTTGACCTGGCAGACTTTGGTTAGCAGAGATAATTGGTGGAGTGCTGCAGAGATAATTGTCCTTCTGGAAGGTTCTCCCATCTCCACAGAGGAACTCTGGAGCTCTCTCAGAGTAACCATTGGGTTCTTTGTCACCTCCCTGACCAAGGCCCTTCTCCCCCGATTGCTCAGTTTGGCCAGGCGGCCAGCTCTAGGAA
Organism: Coregonus lavaretus; assembly: GCF_964263955.1. Lineage (NCBI taxonomy): Eukaryota > Metazoa > Chordata > Actinopteri > Salmoniformes > Salmonidae > Coregonus > Coregonus lavaretus. The sequence goes on along the minus strand of NC_140002.1, from coordinate 34,172,840 downwards.
GAGTCTTGGTGGTTCCAAACTTCTTTCATTTAAGAATGATTGAGGCCAATGTGTTCTTGGGGACTGTCAATGCTGCAGAAATTTTTTGGTACCCTTCCCCAGATCTGTGCCTCGACACAAACCTTTCTCGGAGCTCTACTGACAATTCCTTTGACCTCATGGCTTGGTTTTTGCTCTGACATGCACTGTCAACCGTGGGACCTTTATATAGACAGGTGTGTGCCTTTCAAAATCATGTCCAATCAATTGAATTTACCACAGGTGGACTCCAATCAAGTTGTAGAAACATCTCAAAGATGATCAATGGAAACAGGATGCACCTGAGCTCAATTTTGCGTCTCATAGCCAAGGGTCTGAATACTTATGTAAATAAGGTATTTAAGTATTTTTTTTAAAATAAATTTGAGAACATTTTGTACCCCACACCATAACACCTCCTCCTCCACGCTTTACGGTGGGAAATACACACGCGGAGATCATCCGTTCACCCACACCGCGTCTCATAAAGACACGGCGGTTGGAACCAAAAATCTCAAATTTGGACAAATTTCCACTGGTCTAATGTCCATTGCTCGTGTTTCTTGGCCCAAGCCAGTCTTTTCTTCTTACTGGTGTCCTTTAGTAGTGGTTTCTTTGCAGCAATTCAACCATGAAGGCCTGATTCACACAGTCTCCTTTGAACAGTTGATGTTGAGATGTGTCTGTTACTTGAACTCTGTGAAGCAATTATTCAGGCTGCAATTTCTGAGGCTGGTAACTCTAATGAATTTATCCTCTGCAGCAGAGGTAACTCTGGGTCTTCCAATCTTGTGGCGGTCCTCATGAGAGCCAGTTTCATCATAGCGCTTGAAGGTTTTTGTGACTGCACTTGAAGAAACTTTCAAAGTTCTTGACTTTTTCCGGATTGACTGACCTTCATGTCTTAAAGTAATGAGGGACTGTTGTTTCTCTTTGCTTATTGGAGCTGTTCTTGACATAATATGGACTTGGTATTTTACCAAATAGGGCTATCTTCTGTATACCCCCCCCTACCTTGTCACAACACAACTGATTGGCTCAAACGCATTAAGAAGGCACACCTGTTAATTGAAATGCATTCCAGGTGACTACCTCATGAAGCTGGTTGAGAGAATGCCAAGAGTGTGCAAAGCTGTCATCAAGGCAAAGGGTGGCTATTTGAAGAATCTCTTTGATTTGTTTAACACTTTTTTGGTTAATACATGATTCCATATGTGTTATTTCATACAATGTAGTAAATAGTAAAATTAACTTTTGACTGGTACTGTATATTCAAATTATTTGAATTAATTATATATATTGCCCAGCCCTAGCATTATGGCACCTCTGATGAGTGTGAGTCATCAAACCTGTGGAAAAACTTGCCTCAAAAGCAGAAAACTGTCTCGCATGCACAGTTCATCCCTACATCTTGTCCACAGTCACAAGGGATTACTGGCTTCAATTCGCTATAAAACCACTCAATTTAAATTGGGGTTTTAATAGCCAGTGGCGTCTCAGCTCAAATACTAGAGAACGAGAACTCTCTATTGAGCAAAGTGGCTATCGGGGAAAAACCGAGTTGAGAGAGCCAACTATTGTTCTACTCATGGTATTTCCCGGTCCCAAAGAAAGCGTCCCATTCTGGATCTAAGGGTCCTCAACAGTTATTTGAGAAAATATATGTTTCGTGTGCTCACGCACAATGTGCTGTCTCGCTTTATTCGTCCAGGCGACTGGTTTACTACAGTCAACCTGCAGGATGCCTATTTCCACATAAGCATCCTGCCAGCACACAGAAGGTTTCTCAGGTTCCCCTATGAGGGCATAGCCTACGCCTACTACGCTGTCCCTTTCGGGCTATCACTAGCTCCCTGAACTTTCAGCAAATGTGTGGAGGTGGCTCTGACTCCACTAAGGAACAGGGGACTCAGAATCTCTGTCTACATTGAGGATTACTTGCTTTACGCTACGTCACAAGAGCAAGCAACAACAGACACTAGGACTCTTGAAACACATCTCACGGAGCTAGGATTCAAGATCAATCACACTAAAAGCTGTTTATTGCCCATGCAAAGCATAGAATATCTGGGTGTCAGACTTGATTCTATTTATTTTCGTACTACTTTATCGGATAGACAAGTCACATCGCTCCGTCAGTGCCTCTCCCTATTCCGGATAGGGCTTTCAGTGACACTCAAAACATGTCTCCGTTTGCAAGGGTTGATGGCCTCTACTCTTTCAGTAGTCCCACTTGGACTTTCAGCGTTGGGTGTCAGCCCTACGTCTGTATCCCCACCGTCACCTCAATCAAAGGATAACGGTATCTACAAACTGTATCTCGGCTCTCCGTCATTGGAGAGACGCGTCAGTTTTAACCACAGGCACACCCCTGGGGACAGTGTCTGTGAGAAAGGTAGTGATAACAGATGCATCACTCACAGGGTGGGGTTCATGAGGGGAGAGCAGTGAACGGATTATGGCACGCGCGGCCGGATTAGTTACGTGGAGCAGCGCACATCTCCTTTCATTACGCGCGACTCCCGTCCCAGGCATAATAAATGAGGGACCAGACCTTCTGTCCAGGTCAAAGCTCCATCCACAGGTCAAAGGATAAAGCTACTGTTAATCTCTTCGCATCGCGCAAAAACGCACATTGCACTCTGTTCTTTGCACTGGCAAGCGGTGACGCACCACTAGGGGTGGATGCACTAGCTCACATTGGGCAGAGAGTGTTGCTTTATGCATTTCCTCCCCTCTACCTGATACCTTCCACTCTAGCCAGTGACCTGCCTGGTATGGCAACTGCTCGGCATCTAACCATAAGGCGCTACAGAGGGTAGTGCGTACGGCCCAGTACATCACTGGGGCCAAGCTTCCTGCCATCCAGGACCTACAGTTGAAGTCGGAAGTTTACATACACCTTAGCCAAATAAATTTAAACTCAGTTTTTCACAATTCCTGACATTTAATCCTAGTACAAATTCCCTGTCTTAGGTCAGTTAGGATCACCACTTTATTTTAAGAATGTGAAATGTCAGAATAATAGTAGAGAATGATTTATTTCAGCTTTTATTTCTTTCATCACATTCCCAGTGGGTCAGAAGTTTATATACACTAAATTAGTATTTGGTAGCATTGCCTTTAAATTGTTTAACTTGGGTCAAACATTTCGGGTAGCCTTCCACAAGCTTCCCACAATAAGTTGGGTGAATTTTGGCCCATTCCTCCTGACAGAGCTGGTGTAACTGAGTCAGGTTTGTAGGCCTCCTTCCTCGCACACGCATTTTCAGTTCTGCCCACACTTTTCCTATAGGATTGAGGTCAGGGCTTTGTGATGGCCGCTCCAATACCTTGACTTTGTTGTCCTTAGCCATTTTGCCACAACTTTGGAAGTATGCTTGGGGTCATTGTCCATTTGGAAGACCCATTTGCGACCAAGCTTTAACTTCCTGATTGATGTCTTGAGATGTTGCTGAGCGGCCTTTCAGGTTATGTCGATATAGGACTCGTTGTACTGTGGTTTCCTCCAGCATCTTCACAAGGTCCTTTGCTGGTGTTCTGGGATTGATTTACACTTTTCGCATCAAAGTACGTTCATCTCTAGGAGACAGAACACGTCTCCTTCCTGAGCAGTATGACAGCTGCGTGGTTCCATGGTGTTTATCCTTGTGTACTATTGTTTGTACAGATAAACGTGGTACCTTCAGGCGTTTAGAAATTGCTCCCAAGGATGAACCAGACTTTTGGCTGATTTCTTTAGATTTTCCCATGATGTCAAGCAAAGAGGCACTGAGTTTGAAGGTAGCCCTTGAAATACATCCACAGGTACACCTCCAATTGACTCAAATGATGTCAATTAGCCTATCAGGAGCTTCTAAAGCCATTAAATAATTTTCTGGAAATTTTCCAAGCTGTTTAATGGCACAGTCAACTTAGTGTTGGTCAAGTTCTGACCCACTGGAATTGTGATACAGTGAATTATAAGTGAAATAATCTGTCTGTAAACAATTGTTCGAAAAATGACTTGTGTCATGCACAAAGTAGATGTCCTAACCGACTTGCCAAAACTATAGTTTGTTAACAAGAAATGTGTGGAGTGGTTGAAAAACAAGTTTTAATGACTCCAACCTAAGTGTATGTAAACTTCTGACTTCAACTGTATATACTAAGCCGTGTCAGAGGAAGGCCCAAAAAATTGTCAAAGACTCCAGTCACCCAAGTCATAGACTGTTTTCTCTGCTACCGCATGGCAAGCGGTACCGGAACACCAAGTATAGGTCCAAAAGGCTCATTAATAGCTTCTACCCCCAAGCCATAAGACTGCTGAACACTGCTGCTACTCGCTGTTTATTATCTATGCATAGTCACTTTACCCCGACCTACAGGTACAAATTACCTCGACTAACCTGTACCCCCACACATTGACTCGGTACCGGTACCCCCTGTATATAGCCTCGGTATTGTTATTTTATTGTGTTCCTTTTTGTATTTAATTTTTTACTTTATCTTATTTAGTAAATATTTTCTTAACTATTTCTTGAACTGCATTGTTATTTAAGGGATTGTAAGTAAGCATTTCATAGTGAGGTCTACACCTGTTTTATTCGGCGCATGTGACAAATACAATTTGATTTGATTTGCAAGGGATGAAGACTTGTAACCTTTTATTGATAGCCCCACGTTGACCTGGCAGACTTTGGTTAGCAGAGATAATTGGTGGAGTGCTGCAGAGATAATTGTCCTTCTGGAAGGTTCTCCCATCTCCACAGAGGAACTCTGGAGCTCTCTCAGAGTAACCATTGGGTTCTTTGTCACCTCCCTGACCAAGGCCCTTCTCCCCCGATTGCTCAGTTTGGCCAGGCGGCCAGCTCTAGGAAGAGTCTTGGTGGTTCCAAACTTCTTTCATTTAAGAATGATTGAGGCCAATGTGTTCTTGGGGACTGTCAATGCTGCAGAAATTTTTTGGTACCCTTCCCCAGATCTGTGCCTCGACACAAACCTTTCTCGGAGCTCTACTGACAATTCCTTTGACCTCATGGCTTGGTTTTTGCTCTGACATGCACTGTCAACCGTGGGACCTTTATATAGACAGGTGTGTGCCTTTCAAAATCATGTCCAATCAATTGAATTTACCACAGGTGGACTCCAATCAAGTTGTAGAAACATCTCAAAGATGATCAATGGAAACAGGATGCACCTGAGCTCAATTTTGCGTCTCATAGCCAAGGGTCTGAATACTTATGTAAATAAGGTATTTAAGTATTTTTTTTTAAATAAATTTGAGAACATTTTGTACCCCACACCATAACACCTCCTCCTCCACGCTTTACGGTGGGAAATACACACGCGGAGATCATCCGTTCACCCACACCGCGTCTCATAAAGACACGGCGGTTGGAACCAAAAATCTCAAATTTGGACAAATTTCCACTGGTCTAATGTCCATTGCTCGTGTTGCTTGGCACAAGCAAGTCTTTTCTTCTTACTGGTGTCCTTTAGTAGTGGTTTCTTTGCAGCAATTCAACCATGAAGGCCTGATTCACACAGTCTCCTTTGAACAGTTGATGTTGAGATGTGTCTGTTACTTGAACTCTGTGAAGCAATTATTCAGGCTGCAATTTCTGAGGCTGGTAACTCTAATGAATTTATCCTCTGCAGCAGAGGTAACTCTGGGTCTTCCAATCTTGTGGCGGTCCTCATGAGAGCCAGTTTCATCATAGCGCTTGAAGGTTTTTGTGACTGCACTTGAAGAAACTTTCAAAGTTCTTGACTTTTTCCGGATTGACTGACCTTCATGTCTTAAAGTAATGAGGGACTGTTGTTTCTATTTGCTTATTGGAGCTGTTCTTGACATAATATGGACTTGGTCTTTTACCAAATAGGGCTATCTTCTGTATACCCCCCCCTACCTTGTCACAACACAACTGATTGGCTCAAACGCATTAAGAAGGCACACCTGTTAATTGAAATGCATTCCAGGTGACTACCTCATGAAGCTGGTTGAGAGAATGCCAAGAATGTGCAAAGCTGTCATCAAGGCAAAGGGTGGCTATTTGAAGAATCTCTTTGATTTGTTTAACACTTTTTTGGTTAATACATGATTCCATATGTGTTATTTCATACAATGTAGTAAATAGTAAAATTAACTTTTGACTGGTACTGTATATTCAAATTATTTGAATTAATTATATATATTGCCCAGCCCTAGCATTATGGCACCTCTGATGAGTGTGAGTCATCAAACCTGTGGAAAAACTTGCCTCAAAAGCAGAAAACTGTCTCGCATGCACAGTTCATCCCTACATCTTGTCCACAGTCACAAGGGATTACTGGCTTCAATTCGCTATAAAACCACTCAATTTAAATTGGGGTTTTAATAGCCAGTGGCGTCTCAGCTCAAATACTAGAGAACGAGAACTCTCTATTGAGCAAAGTGGCTATCGGGGAAAAACCGAGTTGAGAGAGCCAACTATTGTTCTACTCATGGTATTTCCCGGTCCCAAAGAAAGCGTCCCATTCTGGATCTAAGGGTCCTCAACAGTTATTTGAGAAAATATATGTTTCGTGTGCTCACGCACAATGTGCTGTCTCGCTTTATTCGTCCAGGCGACTGGTTTACTACAGTCAACCTGCAGGATGCCTATTTCCACATAAGCATCCTGCCAGCACACAGAAGGTTTCTCAGGTTCCCCTATGAGGGCATAGCCTACGCCTACTACGCTGTCCCTTTCGGGCTATCACTAGCTCCCTGAACTTTCAGCAAATGTGTGGAGGTGGCTCTGACTCCACTAAGGAACAGGGGACTCAGAATCTCTGTCTACATTGAGGATTACTTGCTTTACGCTACGTCACAAGAGCAAGCAACAACAGACACTAGGACTCTTGAAACACATCTCACGGAGCTAGGATTCAAGATCAATCACACTAAAAGCTGTTTATTGCCCATGCAAAGCATAGAATATCTGGGTGTCAGACTTGATTCTATTTATTTTCGTACTACTTTATCGGATAGACAAGTCACATCGCTCCGTCAGTGCCTCTCCCTATTCCGGATAGGGCTTTCAGTGACACTCAAAACATGTCTCCGTTTGCAAGGGTTGATGGCCTCTACTCTTTCAGTAGTCCCACTTGGACTTTCAGCGTTGGGTGTCAGCCCTACGTCTGTATCCCCACCGTCACCTCAATCAAAGGATAACGGTATCTACAAACTGTATCTCGGCTCTCCGTCATTGGAGAGACGCGTCAGTTTTAACCACAGGCACACCCCTGGGGACAGTGTCTGTGAGAAAGGTAGTGATAACAGATGCATCACTCACAGGGTGGGGTTCATGAGGGGAGAGCAGTGAACGGATTATGGCACGCGCGGCCAGATTAGTTACGTGGAGCAGCGCACATCTCCTTTCATTACGCGCGACTCCCGTCCCAGGCATAATAAATGAGGGACCAGACCTTCTGTCCAGGTCAAAGCTCCATCCACAGGTCAAAGGATAAAGCTACTGTTAATCTCTTCGCATCGCGCAAAAACGCACATTGCACTCTGTTCTTTGCACTGGCAAGCGGTGACGCACCACTAGGGGTGGATGCACTAGCTCACATTGGGCAGAGAGTGTTGCTTTATGCATTTCCTCCCCTCTACCTGATACCTTCCACTCTAGCCAGTGACCTGCCTGGTATGGCAACTGCTCGGCATCTAACCATAAGGCGCTACAAAGGGTAGTGCGTACGGCCCAGTACATCACTGGGGCCAAGCTTCCTGCCATCCAGGACCTACAGTTGAAGTCGGAAGTTTACATACACCTTAGCCAAATAAATTTAAACTCAGTTTTTCACAATTCCTGACATTTAATCCTAGTAAAAATTCCCTGTCTTAGGTCAGTTAGGATCACCACTTTATTTTAAGAATGTGAAATGTCAGAATAATAGTAGAGAGAATGATTTATTTCAGCTTTTATTTCTTTCATCACATTCCCAGTGGGTCAGAAGTTTATATACACTAAATTAGTATTTGGTAGCATTGCCTTTAAATTGTTTAACTTGGGTCAAACATTTCGGGTAGCCTTCCACAAGCTTCCCACAATAAGTTGGGTGAATTTTGGCCCATTCCTCCTGACAGAGCTGGTGTAACTGAGTCAGGTTTGTAGGCCTCCTTCCTCGCACACGCATTTTCAGTTTCAGCTTTAACTTCCTGATTGATGTCTTGAGATGTTGCTGAGCGGCCTTTCAGGTTATGTCGATATAGGACTTGTTGTACTGTGGTTTCCTCCAGCATCTTCACAAGGTCCTTTGCTGGTGTTCTGGGATTGATTTACACTTTTCGCATCAAAGTACGTTAATCTCTAGGAGACAGAACACGTCTCCTTCCTGAGCAGTATGACAGCTGCGTGGTTCCATGGTGTTTATCCTTGTGTACTATTGTTTGTACAGATAAACGTGGTACCTTCAGGCGTTTAGAAATTGCTCCCAAGGATGAACCAGACTTTTGGCTGATTTCTTTAGATTTTCCCATGATGTCAAGCAAAGAGGCACTGAGTTTGAAGGTAGCCCTTGAAATACATCCACAGGTACACCTCCAATTGACTCAAATGATGTCAATTAGCCTATCAGGAGCTTCTAAAGCCATTAAATAATTTTCTGGAAATTTTCCAAGCTGTTTAATGGCACAGTCAACTTAGTGTTGGTCAAGTTCTGACCCACTGGAATTGTGATACAGTGAATTATAAGTGAAATAATCTGTCTGTAAACAATTGTTCGAAAAATGACTTGTGTCATGCACAAAGTAGATGTCCTAACCGACTTGCCAAAACTATAGTTTGTTAACAAGAAATGTGTGGAGTGGTTGAAAAACAAGTTTTAATGACTCCAACCTAAGTGTATGTAAACTTCTGACTTCAACTGTATATACTAAGCCGTGTCAGAGGAAGGCCCAAAAAATTGTCAAAGACTCCAGTCACCCAAGTCATAGACTGTTTTCTCTGCTACCGCATGGCAAGCGGTACCGGAACACCAAGTATAGGTCCAAAAGGCTCATTAATAGCTTCTACCCCCAAGCCATAAGACTGCTGAACATTGCTGCTACTCGTTGTTTATTATCTATGCATAGTCACTTTACCCCGACCTACAGGTACAAATTACCTCGACTAACCTGTACCCCCACACATTGACTCGGTACCGGTACCCCCTGTATATAGCCTCGGTATTGTTATTTTATTGTGTTCCTTTTTGTATTTAATTTTTTACTTTATCTTATTTAGTAAATATTTTCTTAACTATTTCTTGAACTGCATTGTTATTTAAGGGCTTGTAAGTAAGCATTTCACAGTGAGGTCTACACCTGTTTTATTCGGCGCATGTGACAAATACAATTTGATTTGATTTGCAAGGGATGAAGACTTGTCCCTTTTATTGATAGCCCCACGTTGACCTGGCAGACTTTGGTTAGCAGAGATAATCCTACTCCTTTACGACCAACCCTGGCAGCTGCCATTAAGCAGAGACCGATTGTCACAAGCGAACATAAATATTTTCCATCCTCATCCGGAGATGCTAGGCCTCTAGGCCTGGTCTGTGAAAGGATGAATCTGGATGTGACAAGTGCCAGGTCCACCTTCTTTTACAGTAAGTGGCCCGTGTTCTAAGCGATGATGCGATCTGAATCAGATCATTCCTTATCAGTGCTCTGTATCCAAAGTGTCAAACTTTATTACTGGATACACTGAACAAAGGCTGCGCCTTTTCCGCTGTTAAGTAGCTACCATCCCTGCCTATCTTAGGCTTCGACAGTTATACAGAGGAATAACTCCTCTGTTGTGTCGTTTATGGAGGGTGCGCATCGCTTACCCCCAGTGTCCAAGCCTTTAGTCCCGCCTTGTGAACTGTCTACTGTGCCTGAGACTTTTCACAGCAGCTCTGTAGCCGCTGGAAAGCGTTGATAGGAGAGTCCTCTCTTTCACAAGTTCATCACTTGTGTCTGCAACTCTGCCCTGGGTTTTATTTAGGTGACAACCTAACCTTGCTTTGTGACCTCTAATAATAAGGAAGTCTCGAGGTTCTGCTCGCCTGAGTTAGAATACCTCATGATAAGCTGTAGACCATACTATTTACCAAGAGAGTTTTCATCTATATTTTTTGTAGCTGTCTATTTACCATCACAAACTGATGCTGGCAATCAACAAGCTGTACAGGGCCATAAGCAAACAAGAAAATGCTCATCCAGAGCAAACTATCACGGATTACAAAGGGAAAGCCAGCCGCGAGCTGCCCAGTGATTCAAGCCTACCAGATGAGCTAAATGCCTTCTATGCTCGCTTCGAGGCAAGCAACACTGAACCATGCATGAGAGCACCAGCTGTTCAGGATGCCTGTGTGATCACGCTCTCCGTAGCCGATGTGAGTAAGACCTTTAAACAGGTTAACAATACCAAGGCTGCAGGGCCAGACAGATTACCAGGACGCGTACTCAGAGCATGCGCTGACCAGCTGGCAAATGTCTTCACTGACATTTTCAACCTTTCCCTGATCCAGTCTGTAATAACTACATGTTTCAAGCCGACTACCATAGTCCCTGTGCCCAAGAATGCCAAGGTAACATGTCTAAATGACTATCGCCCCATAGCACTCACATATGTAGCCATGAAATGCTTTGAAAAACTGGTCATGGCTCACATCAACCATCATCCCAGACACCCTGGACCCACTCCAATTCGCATTCTGCCCCAACAGATCCACAGATGATGCAATCTCTATTACACTCCACACTGCCCTCTCCCAACTGGTCAAGAGGAACACCTATGTGAGAATGTTGTTCATTGACTACAGCTCAGCGTTCAACACCATAGTACACTCCAAGCTCATCACTAAGCTAAGGACCCTGGGACTGAACACCTCCCTCTGAAACTGGATCCTGGACTTCCTGACGGGCCGCCCCCAGGTGGTGAGGGTAGGCAACTACACAACCCTCAACACGGGGGCCCCTCAGGGGTGCGTGCTTAGTCCCCTCCCTCCTGTACTCCCTGTTCACCCACAATTGCGTGGCCGCGCACGACTCCAACACCATCATTAAGTTTGCTGACAAAACGCGACGGTGGTAGGCCTGATCACCGACGATGATGCGACAGCCTATAGGGAAGAGGTCAGAGACCTAGCAGTGTGGTGTTCGCGGACTACAGGAAACGGAGGGCTAGGCACACCCCCATCGACGGGGCTGTAGTGTAGTGGATCGAGAGCTTCATGTTCCTCAGTGTGCACATCACTAAGGATCTGTCATGGTCCAAACACACCAACAAAGTCATGAAGAGGGCACGACAACGGCTCTTCCCCCTCATGAGGCTGAAAAGATTTGGCATGGGCCCTGAGATCCTCAAAAAGTTCTACAGCTGTACCATTGAGAGCATCTTGACTGGCTGCATCACTGCCTGGTATGGCAACTGCTTGGCCTCCGACCGCAAGGCACTACAGAGGGTAGTGCGTACGGCCCAGTACATCACTGGGGCCAAGCTCCCTGCCATCCAGGACCTCTATACCAGGCGGTGTCAGAGGAAGGTCCTAAAAATTGTCAAAGACTCCAGCCACCCAAGTCATAGACTGTTCTCTCTGCTACCGCACGGCAAGTGATACTGATCACCAAGTCTGGAACATACAGGACCCTGAACAGCTTCTACCCCCAAGCCTGCTAAATAATTCATTAAATAGTTAACCAAATAGCTACCCGGACTATTTGCATTTACCCTTTTTGCACTAATTGTTTTGACTCATCACATATGCTGCTGCTACTGTTTACGATCAATCCTATTGCCTAGTCACTCTATTCCTAGTTATATGTACATATCTACCTCAATTACCTCGTACCCCAGCACATCACCTCGGTACTGGTGTATATAGCCAAGTTATCATTACTCATTGTGTATTTATTATTACTTGTATTATTAAATCTTATTACTTTTCTATTAATTCTCTATATTATTTTTCTCTGCATTGTTGGGAAGGGCCCGTAAGTATTTCACTGCTTGTTTACAAAGCATGTGACAAATACAATTTGATTTGACTATCATGCTAGCAGATACCCATAGACTTCCAGTCATTGTGCTAATGCTAGTTAGCATTGGCTCACAAAACTACTGTACCTCTAACTTCCTTCATACTGGACACAGAGACATAAAAATGGTATCCAGTAGTTCATCTGACTGGGGAAGTAGATAAAGGGCATCATTGCCAAAATCCAGAAGTATCCCTTTAACTGTGAGATGATGTTTAATATTGACTCTACTTTACGTCTAAAGAGGGAAATCAAATGTGTTACACTCCATGATAGAACTTCAAGCTCAATGCAACCAAGACATTTTCCAGAAAAAAACTATTGCAGATTGAGTGGTGCCAATCTAATCAATGTGACAGTAATATTTATGTCAATTCTGGAAATTCTTGACAATAAATTGAACAATCCTATCACCATTCACCACTAATCTCAGCTTCACAAGGTCGAGGTATCTAAATATCTGAAAATGGGCATTACTGGTAAACCCTTCATAGGCTAGTTTAAATGTAAACAAATCCTTTCTAATTGCGATTATTCTCTAAGCCATACAGAGAGGAAGGTTGCTAGACACGGACTGTGGTATCTATGGTAACTGCAGACTCCCCTCAACGGGAGTGCCGAGGGAAGGCTAGGATCTTGTGAACTGCCAACCCTTCCTTTGGACACATTCAGCTGCCTGGACAGCTAAATAAAGACAGAGGAAACAGATCATGCAAGCAGTTTCAACCCACACATCACAGAATACAATAACAACACTGACTGACTGCAGACATTTCATAGACAGACCATACCCAGGGCCATGCACATTGAATGGAGCAGCTGAGCACAGGCCACACATTGCCTACAGTGACATGTGAGATAGGGTGTCCGGACAATGGTAATGGGAATTACATTTGCATGTAAATTAACACAGCTACACTGTTATATAACTATTGTCAAGATCTTTGGAATATCCATGTAGCAGAGAAACAACACACACACAAATGCACCCGCACAGACGTCCTCAGTGGTGGAACTAGTGGTCTGAATATCAGACCGTTACTGCTCTGGGGCAGAATATCACAGAATTTCATATCTGAGGAAGCAGTCTAATGTAACTGCTGCCATTTGAAGACATTAAAGCATGACAGGTCAACCTGTAATGCTGAAGTCCCCATAGATCGCATCAAACATCCCTCTGATTAGATTCATTAACAGCTTACATTGATCAGCGAAATGTGAGTCCTCTCCTGACATGCATTATGCCACCACCACAGTACATTCCTATCAGTACTGGTTTAGAGGGCAGGAGCCCCAAAGGTGTTGATCCAGCTTCCAGAGGTTAATATTCTACTACCTGCTGATGACAAAAGTTTTGATTGCAATCAGAATGAAATGTATGAAATCTGGTAAAGGTTATGGTAATTAGATAGTAAAGGATCATGTTCAGTCCATTCCCCAAGTTGCTATACAGAATAGTTGCAGCATATAAGTAATATTATACTGCTTCAAGTTACAAATAGTAGCTTCATAAGAATTAAGTGTTGCAAGTGTTTTTAAGCTGTACAGTCGTGGTCTAAAGTTTTGAGTATGACACAAATATTAATTTTCACAAAGTCTGCTGCCTCAGTTTTTATGATGGCAATTTGCAAATACTCCAGAATGTTATGAATAGTGATCAGATGAATTGCACTTAATTGTAAAGTCCCTCTTTACCATGAAAATGAACTTAATCCCCAAAAAACATTTCCATTGCATTTCAGCCCTGCCACAAAAGGACCAGCTGACATCATGTCAGTGATTCTCTCGTTAACACAGGTGAGAGTGTTGACGAGGACAAGGCTGGAGATCACTCTGTCATGCTGATCGAGTTAGAATAACAGACTGGAAGCTTTAAAAGGAGGGTGGTGCTTGAAATCATTGTTCTTCCTCTGTTAACCATGGTTACCTGCAAGGAAACACGTGCCGTCATCATTGCTTTGCACAAAAAGGGCTTTACAGGCAAGGATATTGCTGCTAGTAAGATTGCACCTAAATCAACCATTTATCGGATCATCAAAAACTTCAAGGAGAGAGGTTCAATTGTTGTGAAGAAGGCTTCAGGGCGCCCAAGAAAGTCCAGCAAGCGCCAGGACCGTCTCCTAAAGTTGATTCAGCTGCGGGATCGGGGCACCACCAGTGCAGAGCTTGCTCAGGAATGGCAGCAGGCAGGTGTGAGTGCATCTGCACGCACAGTGAGGCGAAGACTTTTGGAGGATGGCCTGGTGTCAAGAAGGGCAGCGAGGAAGCCACTTCTCTCCAGAAAAACATCAGGGACAGACTGATATTCTGCAAAAGGTACAGGGATTGGACTGCTGAGGACTGGGGTAAAGTCATCTTCTCTGATGAATCCCCTTTCCGATTGTTTGGGGCATCCGGAAAAAAGCTTGTCCGGAGAAGACAAGGTGAGTGTTACCATCAGTCCTGTGTCATGCCAACAGTAAAGCATCCTGAGATCATTCATGTGTGGGGTTGCTTCTCAGCCAAGGGAGTAGGCTCACTCACAATTTTGCCTAAGATCACAGCCATAAATAAAGAATGGTACCAACACATCCTCCGAGAGCAACTTCTCCCAATCATCCAAGAACAGTTTAGTGACGAATAATGCCTTTTCCAGCATGATGGAGCTTCTTACCATAAGGCAAAAGTGATAACTAAGTGGCTCGGGAAACAAAACATCAACATTTTGGGTCCATGGCCAGGAAACTCCCCAGACCTTAATCCCATTGAGAACTTGTGGTCAATCCTCAAGAGGCGGGTGGACAAACAAAAACCCACAAATTCTGACAAACTCCAAGCGTTGATTATGCAAGAATGGGCTGCCATCAGTCAGGATGTGGCCCACAAGTTAATTGACCGCATGCCAGGGCGGATTGCAGAGGTCTTGAAAAAGAAGGGTCAACACTGCAAATATTGACTCTTTGCATAAACTTAATGTAATTGTCAATAAAAGCCTTTGACACTTATGGAATGCTTGTAATTATACTTCAGTATACCATAGTAACATCTGACAATAATATCTAAAAACACTGAAGCAGCAAACTTTGTGAAGACCAATACTTGTGTCATTCTCAAAACTTTTGACCACGACTGTAAACAAACTGATTGGCTTTGGCAAGAAAATTATGAGTAAACAAAATTATCTTGACAGATGATGGATCACTATGTCCCTTAAAGCAGAGGTGCCTCATTTGCAACCGTTGCGTAGATTTCACACAACATTTCTGCATGCGCCATTTCTGAAAAGTCTGCGCACTTACAAAAATATTAAGATGAATAAACTTGGCATACATATAGTCTGTATGCATGTTTCCCGTTAAAAATCTGATCTGTCGTAAAACTCTGCATGGAAAACACCTCCATTCACCTTTTATGGTGACAAAACGTCCTTTATTTGCTGTATAATTAGGCCTCGGCATGCAAAATACATTTATCAATAGATTATCGGGTTTATATGTCCTGCCTTGGTAAAGGCACTGTGATTAAATAGACAATGATGTTGCGCTCCTATCGCACAGCAATACTGTAGCCTACTCATACCGTCAACTATACTACATGACCAAAAGTATGTGGACAGCTGCACGTCGAACATCTCATTCCAAAACCTTGGGCTTTAATATGGAGTTGGTCCCTTCTTTGCTGCTATAATAGCCTCCACTCTTCTGGGAAGGCTTTAGTGAGGTCGGCAGACAGTATCGGAGCATGAGGTTTGATACCAACAGGCTCAGAGACGGTTTCTATCTACAAGCCATCAGACTGCTGAATACTTGAACTGGACTGACCACCTGTACTGACTCTCCGCACTATAGCACACATGCACTCACTCACACAAACACCCATACAGATACAGTGGGGGAAAAAAGTATTTAGTCAGCCACCAATTGTGCAAGTTCTCCCACTTAAAATGATGAGAGAGGCCTGTAATTTTCATCATAGGTACATGTCAACTATGACAAACAAATTGAGGAAAGAGAATCCAGAAAATCACATTGTAGGATTTTTAATGAATTTATTTGCAAATTATGGTGGAAAATAAGTATTTGGTCACCTACAAACAAGCAAGATTTCTGGCTCTCACAGACCTGTAACAACTTCTTTAAGAGGCTCCTCTGTCCTCCACTCGTTACCTGTATTAATGGCACCTGTTTGAACTTGTTATCAGTATAAAAGACACCTGTCCACAACCTCAAACTGTCACACTCCAAACTCCACTATGGCCAAGACCAAAGAGCTGTCAAAGGACACCAGAAACAAAATTGTAGACCTGCACCAGGCTGGGAAGACTGAATCTGCAATAGGTAAGCAGCTTGGTTTGAAGAAATCAACTGTGGGAGCAATTATTAGGAAATGGAAGACATACAAGACCACTGATAATCTCCCTCGATCTGGGGCTCCACGCAAGATCTCACCCCATGGGGTCAAAATGATCACAAGAACGGTGAGCAAAAATCCCAGAACCACACGGGGGGACCTAGTGAATGCCCTGCAGAGAGCTGGGACCAAAGTAACAAAGCCTACCATCAGTAACACACTACGCCGCCAGGGACTCAAATCCTGCAGTGCCAGACGTGTCCCCTTGCTTAAGCCAGTACATGTCCAGGCCCATCTGAAGTTTGCTAGAGTGCATTTGGATGATCCAGAAGAGGATTGGGAGAATGTCATATGGTCAGATGAAACCAAAATATAACTTTTTTGGTAAAAACTCAAACTCGTGTTTGGAGGACAAAGAATGCTGAGTTGCATCCAAAGAACACCATACCTACTGTGAAGCATGGGGGTGGAAACATCATGCTTTGGGGCTGTTTTTCTGCAAAGGGACCAGGACGACTGATCCGTGTAAAGGAAAGAATGAATGGGGCCATGAATCGTGAGATTTTGAGTGAAAACCTCCTTCTATCAGCAAGGGCATTGAAGATGAAACGTGGCTGGGTCTTTCAGCATGACAATGATCCCAAACACACCGCCCGGGCAACGAAGGAGTGGCTTCGTAAGAAGCATTTCAAGGTCCTGGAGTGGCCTAGCCAGTCTCCAGATCTCAACCCCATAGAAAATCTTTGGAGGGAGTTGAAAGTCCGTGTTGCCCAGTGACAGCCCCAAAACATCACTGCTCTAGAGGAGAACTGCATGGAAGAATGGGCCAAAATACCAGCAACAGTGTGTGAAAACCTTGTGAAGACTTACAGAAAACGTTTGACCTGTGTCATTGCCAACAAAGGGTATATAACAAAGTATTGAGAAACTTTTGTTATTGACCAAATACTTATTTTCCACCATAATTTGCAAATAAATTCATAAAAAATCCTACAATGTGATTTTCTGGATTTTTTTTCTCATTTTGTCTGTCATAGTTGACGTGTACCTATGATGAAAATTACAGGCCTCTCTCATCTTTTTAAGTGGGAGAACTTGCACAATTGGTGGCTGACTAAATACTTTTTTTCCCCACTGTATACACTCATTCACACACTCATCCACACACACACACGCACACGCACACACACACACCACAACTGCTGCTACCAGACTGATCAGTATTGCTAAATACTGCACAATTTAAACACTTGCCCCCCAAACCCCCCTTCCCCAAAACACGTGTAAATATTGGACTATACATTGTGCCTTCCTGTATTATAGTTATGCTAAAATGTTTATTCTATTCTACTGAGCCATTTACTTTACGTTTGTATTCTTATCTTTTATTAGTTCTTATTGTTGTTGCATTGTCGAGAAGGAACGGTGTATACCATGTGTATCCTGTACATAAGACTAATCAAACATGACATTTGAAACTAGAGACCATTGGAGGAAGGACAATGGTGTGTGATTGGGCATTTAACATGATGCATTCTGTGTAATGAACCCCTATAGGAACATGTTCACATGAAATAGTCAGCAGAGGTATCTCTGATACACAGGATAATTGGAGAATGGGGAATTAAGAACTTCCCTGTGTTAACTGAAAGCTCATAATGGACATGCCAACTCTGGAGGGAGGATGATGGTTCATTGAGTCATGATCCTGAAAATCTTGTGCATGCAAATTTAGGGGAAGAGGAACAGAGCGAGGTGTCTTCATTTAATGTGAGATCCTTGCAGATAGAAGTTCCACAGTCACGTCTCCTCCCCTGATAGGCACCCTGAGATGGAGAGCTGATTAAAGACACAATCCTCTCAGTTTGAAAAGAGTAGAATAAACAGTCTGTGAACATGGCTAACTAATGGTTAAGTTAGTTAGTTAGTTATATTTTTACAAGAATTAGAACAGGTCATGGTATAAATAGTTTTAGTTACTCAGCTCCGTGGTCCTGGAATTCTCTCCTGAACATTTTAAAATTTGATGATCTAGTCTTGTTGGTGGAGTTTAAACACTTGATCGATGTAAATATCATAAAGTGTAATTGTCTTTAGGACATCTGTTTTTTAGTTATGACATTCGTGTTTCTTTACGTAATATGTAATTATTGTACTGTATGTGTGTCTATAGTTTTGTTCAATGTTGTGTTAGTGTATGTAAGTAGTTTTGTCTGAAACGTTGTTCCTCCTGCTGCTGTTGCACCAGGTCTCTCTTGAAAAACCTGTATAAATAAAGGTTAAATAAAATAATAGTTAAAATAAATATATGTCACTCTTTCTTTGTAGCCTACCACTTTACATACATCTCTCTCACCATTCTTTTTTAAAACTGCCCGTAGACTTGGACAATGAGTGATTCCTCACAAAATCAGGACAAAGAAAGACCATGATTCTTTTGGGATTTTCACGATATAGTGGTGGCATATATTTGACATTTGTATCTAAAAGCATAATTGAGAAATAGTTCATCAAAGTTGGCATATTTATGGCATTTTGGCCTCACCCAGGCCTCCTTTAAGACTCCATAATATTTCATCTGTAGTTACTACAATGCAAAACTTGGTCCATATGAAGCTTTACCGCTTGTTCTGTAATATGAGTAGTATTTTGATTTCAATAACAATCTTCTTAAATTAATTTATGAATATTGACTAAACAACATTTTAGATTTGGGAAATGTGTCTATATATTGTTGAACATAATATACTCTATTGGCATATGAAAGTTCCAGAATGGGATCTCTGCTAGTTTTAAAGTTATGGCCCATTTTATACTGATAAATTGTCATAGTAGGCCAGAGATCATCAGCCGATTTTTTTGTTGTTGAGCGGATGGTCAGGGGGCCAGAACATAATTACAAATAATTTGTAGACTGCAAATTGAACGCAAGAAGCACAAACAGATATAATATTTGACTAAAACATAATAATTTCAAACATTGCTTACATTTGTTTACGTTCACATAAATATCTCTCTATTATGCGTGGGAATACTTTGGAACAGATTCCAAAATTAAAATCACTTGGAGCTGATTTGCTGGTGTTTTTATAGTCTTTCATGTCCAACAATAAAAATATATATTATTACTTTTTTTGCTCAGAAAACTTGGGGGGCCAAATAAAATCACCTAGATGCCAGTTGGGGAACCCCGTAGTAGACAATGTAACCAATCACATCCCTTATTTTACTTGTATTATTGCACATTCTGCAAATCACCAGCAGAGGGCATTTCGAATCCAATTTCACATTCACTCTGTTTGTAATGCTTACAAATAGGATCATAACTCTAAAAGTAGCAGGAGGCCTGAGTAAGACCAAAATGTCATAAATATGCCAACTTTGATTAATTATTTCTCAATTGTGCTTTTAGATACAAATGTCAAATATATGTCAACAATCCTTCCTCAAAAAGACAATTATATGTATTAAATCTTGTGAAAAAAATCATGGTCTCTTTTTGTCCTGGTTTCGTGAGGAATCACTCTAATGTGAAAATGTGACATAATTCCATTTGTCAAAGTATCTTCGCCCCTTTGATACAAAGTTATTTGTGTCAAATCTTAAGATAAACGGAGATGGATACAATCTCACTCAATAAAATGCCCTTGCGCAACAAATTCAAATGCAAGGTGTCAGTATTCTACAGTAAATGAGTCATCAGGTGTTCTCTGGAGTTTGTTTAAACTTGAAGTGCTGATGCCAAAACCTTTTGACATCATCTTATCTAATTATTGAAACTGGCTCATGGAGAGATTTTGTTTCTGAAAATAAAACTGCTCCAATTCTGCAGTCTTTAAAAAGGGATTTTATATGCCCAAGTGTAATGAAAGTGTAATAAAACTTTTATAACTAACAATATTTACCTTTGGCATATACAAATAATTTTTCAGATGGACACCTCAAACTGTACTATTAAATACACATTTTTTTTTACATTTTAGTCATTTAGCAGACGCTCTTATCCAGAGCGACTTACAGTTAGTGAGTGCATACATTTTTTCATACTACATGACACTACATGACTAAAAGTATGTGGACGCCAGCTCGTCGAACATCTCATTCCAAAATCATGGGCATTAATATGGAGTTGGTCCCCCCTTTGCTGCTATAACAGCCTCCACTCTTCTGGGAAGGCTTTCCACTAGATGTTGGAACAATGCTGCAGGGACTTGCTTCCATTCAGCCACGAGCATTAGTGAGGTCGGGCACTGATGTTGGGCGATTAGGCCTGGCTCGCAGTCGGCGTTCCAATTAATCCCAAAGGTGTTAGATGGGGTTGAGGTCAGGGCTCTGTGCAGGCCAGTCAAGTTCTTCCACACCGATTTCGACAAACCATTTCTGTATGGACCTTGCTTTGTGCACAGGGGAATTGTCATGCTGAAACAGGAAAGGGCCTTCCCCAAACTGTTGCCACAAGGTTGGAAGCACAGAATCATCTAGAATGTCATTGTATGCTTTAGCGTTAAGATTTCCCTTCACTGGAACTAAGGGGCCGAGCCCGAACCATAAAAAACAGCCCCATAATTCCTCCTCCACTAAACTTTACAGTTGGCACTATGCATTGAGGTAGGTAGCGTTCTCCTGGCATCCGCCAAACCCGGATTCGTCCGTCGGACTGCCTGATGGTGAAGAATGATTCATCACTCCAGAGCACGCATTTCCACTGCTCCAGAGTCCAATGGCGGCGAGCTTTATACCACTCCAGCCGACGCTTGGCATTGCACATGGTGATATTAGGCTTGTGTGCGACTGCTCGGCCATGGAAACCCATTTTTATGAAGCTCCCGACGAACAGTTATTGTGCTGATGTTGCTTCCAGAGGCAGTTTGGAACTTGGTAGTGAGTATTGCAACCGAGGACAGACGATTTTTAAGCGCTTCAGCACTCGGCGGTTCCGTTCTGTGAGCTTTTGTGGCTGAGCCGTTGTTGCTCCTAGACGTTTACACTTCACAATAACAGCACTTACAGTTGACCAGGGCAGCTCTAGCAGGGCAGAAATGTTGCCACATTAAAAGTCACTGAGCTTTTCAGTAAGGCCATTCTACTGCCAATGTTTGTCTATGGAGATTGCACGGCTGTGTGCTCGATTTTATACACCTGTCAGCAATGGGTGTGGCTGAAATAGCCGAATCCACTAATTTGAAGGGTTGTCCACATACCATTGTATATATAGTGTATATTAAGTTATAAGTTGACACAATATACTGTTGAAGATTGTTACAACCTTAATCATGAGGGGGAAAAAGCTTCTTAAATTGACATCAGTCAAACATTATTATTCAACCAAATTAATGGAATAATATAAATAAATAAACTAAGTGTAATGAATAATATAAATGCAAAGCCAAAATCAAAAAACACAAACAATCTCAAGATCAGATATTCCTTGAAAACCTCAAACTTTAGGCACGGAATTGAATAACTGTATAAATAAAATATCCCTATGTTTACATTAGAAACAGTCTTTCTCCCTGTGGTGCCACATTCCTCTGTGAGCACATTTATAATATTGCCATCCAGGACAACGGAGGGAGGCCACATTACAAAGCTGATGGAGCCCATTCACCAGGGTGATAAGCAGGCAGACAGCATGGCCTTCCATGAAGGCAAGCACATAATCACTCATCAGCAGTAGGGCCCTGGAGGCTTCACTGCTTTCAGGAAGATAGAAAAAACTATCAGGGCAACGATGACTTCCATTTAGGATAAATTTCATGGTAGCTCAATGCAAGATGTTCTCGCTACTTATTCTGCAAGTATCCACAGCACAGATGTGATGCAGTATGCTTGTTACTCAATGCATGGGGTAAAGAAGGATGGCCGCATGCTTATGAAAGAGATGGTCCAGGTTAGCACCATTTTATTGGTCAGATGATGCCAATCAGCAGCCAATGGTTTGGACTAATACTAGGGGTGCGGGTATGTGACAACCCTGTTGTAAATCCTTCAGGAAGCTCCAGCTTGCCTCATTGATGTTCTAGGCTGCTGTGAGTCAGCTGCTTTATACTCTGACACTCTCTCTGAGCCAGCTGTGTTACTTCCAAAACACAGCCCTCTGGTCCACAAATTACCATGTGGCTGTTCGGAGTATTTTACTTCAATGTAAAGGATGTATATTTGATAATGCAATAAGTAAGTACACATATTCACACCAATAACGGAAAACATTAATTTGCTGAAAACGTGTGAAAATGTGTTGAAGGGATTAATATGGGTTAAAAAATTGAGTGTCAAGGGGTGAATACGAATATAAACAGTACTCATTAAAGATGCACTATGCAGGAATCGCTCCGCCATTTCCTGGTTGCTACAATTCTAATAGTTCGCCTAATTTCAGTTTTTGTGACAAAACAAGCAAGTATAGTGTAGAGAATCATTGTACCATCTAAACCGCTGTCAAATATATTTTCCATAACCAAAAATATTGTATTTTCAGTTGTTTGAAGCTGGTGTACACAACCGAAAGTAAAAGATAAAAAAACTAAACTTAAGAACGGGAAGCATACAAATAGAACATAGAACAGATCTACTGCTTCTTAGACTTGCTTTCAATGAGAATGACAGATCTATAAGTAACATTTCTATGTGAATTTGGTTGGGTCGCCCAAAAAGTTATATATTGCAGCTTTAAGACTACAATATTTCCCCTACTTTCTGGAATAGGAAATAGGTTTCAAAGCAGCTTGGTGTGGTGGCTGTACAAGCGTAGTCTACTATCATATCTAAAAGCAGAATGCACAGCTGCTGCTCCTGTTATTCCTACAAGAAAGCTGATGTTACATAAGATAAACAGTGATTAACCTCTGCGGGATCGGTGTCCCGTATACGGGACGGTTGAGCTAACGTGCGCTAATGTGATTAGCATGACTGTTATAAGTAACAGCAAACTTTACAGGACATAGACATGTCTTATATGGGCAGAAAGCTTAGATTCTTGTTAATCTAACTGCACTGTCCAATTTACAGTAGCTATTACGGTGAGAAAATACCATGCTATTGTTTGAGGAGAGTGCACAACAACAAAAAACGTATCACGCCAACTGGTTTGATACATTCACCTCTGAAGGTAAATAATGTACTTACATTTAGTAATCTTGCTCTGATTTGTCATCCTAAGGGTCCCAGAGATAAAATGTAGCATAGTTTTGTTTGATCAAATCTATTTTTATATTCAAATGTAGGAACTGGGTTCTACAGTTTGAACACCTGCTGTCTCTGGCTCCACACCCACCCCGCCCGGCCATCTAGATGTGTAAAAGTTGGTGTATAAGCTAATGATCCATCATGTATGACATTCCTGGGAGTGTGTAAACTTACATTTTGTATTACCATATCATTTTTGTATGTTCTCTATAGTCATGTACTTGAAAATGTATCAATTGACCAATTCGGCACATTTGAGCAGACTTGATACAAAACAGTCCAGCATTGCAATGCTTCACTGGATCAATCTGAAACTTTGCACACACACTGTGCCTAAACGGCAATATTATAATGTAGCCTTTCTCTTGCATTTCAAAGATGATTTGAAGGTTTGTATTATCCTTTACCAGATCTAATATGTTATATTCTCCTACAGTGATTTCACATTTCCACAACCTTCAAAGTGTTTCCTTTCAAATGGTATCAAGAATAAGCATATCCTTGCTTCAGGTCCTGAGCTACAGGCAGTTAGATTTGGGTATGTCATTTTAGGCGAAAATTTAAAAAAAGTGTCCGATCCTTAAGAGGTTAAACATTGATTCTGATTAGACACACTGCTCACTGCTAGGCTGTATTTACTGTCTGCCTTTTTGTAGCAGCAGCAGAAGGGGATCATAAATAATTGACCATGTCATGTTTTCAATAGTGAGAACTGGTCTTAGCAAATATGTACAGTACCAGTCAAAAGTTTTGGTTTGTCTTCATTTTTACTATTTTCTACATTGTAGAATAATAGTGAAGACATCAAAACTATGAAATAACACATATGCAATCATGTAGTAACCAAACAAGTGTCAATATATCAAAATATATTTTATATTTGAGATTCTTCAAATAGCCACACCTTTGCCTTGATGACAGCTTTGCACACTCTTGGCATTCTCTCAAACAGCTTCACCTGGAATGCTTTTCCAAAAGTGTTGAAGGAGTTCCCATATATGCTGAGCACTTGTTGGCTGCTTTTCCTTCCCTCTGCCGTCCGACTCATCCCAAACCATCTCAATTTGGTTGAGGTCGGGGGATTGTGGAGGCCAGGTCATCTGATGCAGCACTCCATCACTCTCTTTCTTGGTAAAATAGCCATTACACAGACTGGAGGTGTGTTGGGTCATTGTCCTGTTGAAAAACAAATCATAGTCCCACTAAGCCCAAACCAGATGGGATGGCGTATCGCTGCAGAATGCTGTGGTAGCCATGCTGGTTAAGTGTGCCTTGAATTCTAAATAAATCACAGGCAGTGTCACCAGCAAAGCACCCCCACAGCATAACACCTCCTCCTCCATGCTTTACGGTGGGAACTGCACATGCGGAGATCATCCGTTCACCCACACCGCGTCTCACAAAGACACAGCGATTGGAACCAAAAATCTCCAATTTGGACTCCAGACCAAAGGACATATTTCCACCGGTCTAATTGCTAGTGTTTCTTGGCCCAAGCAGGTCTATTCTTCTTATTGGTGTCTTTTAGTAGTGGTTTCTTTGCAGCCATTCGACCATGAAGGACTCATTCAAACAGTCCCCTCTGAACAGTTGATGTTGAGATGTGTCTGTGACTTGAACTCTGTGAAGCATTTATTTGGGCTGCAATTTCTGAGGCTGGTAACTCTAATGAACTTATCCTCTGCAGCAGAGGTAACTCTGGGTCTTCCTTTCCTGTGGCGGTCCTCATGAGAGCCAGTTTCATCATAGCGCTTGATGGTTTTTGCGACTGCACTTGAAGAAACTTTCAAAGTTCTTGAAATGTTCCATATTGACTGACCTTCATGTCTTAAAGTAATGATGGACTGTTGTTTCTCTTTGCTTATTTGAGCTGTTCTTGCCATAATATGGACTTGTTCTTTTACCAAATAGGGCTATCTTCTGTATACCCCCACTACCTTCTCACAACACAACTGATTGGCTCAAACGCATTAAGAAGGAAAGAAATTCCACAAATTAACTTTTAAGCTGGTTGAGAGAATGCCAAGTGTGTGCAAAGCTGTCATCAAGGCAAAGGGTGGCTACTTTGAAGAATCTCAAATATAAAATATATTTTGATTTGTATAACACTTTTTTGGTTACTACATGATTCCATATGTGTTATTTCATAGTTTTGATGTCTTCACTATTATTCTACAATGTAAAAAATAGTAAAAAATAAAGAAAACCCTTGAATGTGTAGGTGTGTCCAAACTTTTGACTGGTAGTGTATGTAGAATCAAAGCTAACAAATATCCCCTTCAAGCCCTACACTCTACTCCGATAATGATTTGGTAATAGGAAAACAACTGGGATAGGCCTACAGGTTAAACTGAACTGGATAAATGTGCACTATACAGTTCATAGTTGTATGGACAGAGTAGTTTTACAAAACACAAAGCAGTTGTAATGTTACGAGTAAATGTGTATGAGTCAAGCATTAGACACAATCCCACTCTAATCCACTGCGCCTATGAAATGTGTCCATTAATTTGTGTAAAGTAGTAGCCAGGGGATACATTACATCCTAGAGTGAGGAGCTACGAGTTGGCACTAGCAATGTTAAAACCTAACTGAAAATTATCTGTAGCTGACCCCACCAAGAGGTTGACACCAGGGCAGGATAGCAAATATGCCATAATAGAGGGTGTAAGCTGGGACAACAGGGCAGGGGACATGAGTAAACTTTTGACACGTGTCACCTCAGCACAGCACAGTGCTGTATGGATAGGTCTCCTTAGTTGACAGGTGTTTCTTAGTTGACACTCGGAGGGCAACCGATGTGCTCTACAATAGGTGACCTCGAGACACATTTTCAAGACAGTCTTGTTTAAGAAGAAGACAGCGTGCCTTGCTTGTTTTTGCAATGCAGCACCTGGGAACCAATTAGTAGCCTTAGGTAACTTCTACCCCTGGGGTGTGCATATGCAGAAATATGTGCATTAAGTGTATGTGTGGGATCAATTTCACATTTATAGATTAATCAAGTTGTAATTAAGTTGAGATGAAGTGTACTCTAAAGATAACTTCTAACATTTTCATTTGATAACAAGGTAACATTACATGAAGTTGTTACTTTGCAAGGTGTTGGATGGCTTGACAGCCAACAAGAAAAGGTGGATGTTATCTGAAGTTTTCAAAATATGATAATCTCAACTAGATATATTTTAAATGTAGTGTACCTGTGTAATAATATTATAATAACTGTTGGTTAATATGGTAAATCCATCACTCATTGAAAATCCCTGAGTGCTCCTGTTGCCTTTTTGCTTGTGTTGTTTCTGCATGGAAACTTTTGAATGGATGTTAGTTCAGCCTTCCAAGTTTTTAGAACATTCATATCATAATATTAGGTCAAAACCTTATGACAACCATCAGATAACATTACCTTTGCTCTATGTAGCGGACATCCACTTGCTGGAAGCACTGTCTCTCTTATCATCAGGGCTGTTCTTAAACCTACAGCTGTGGGTCAATAGGCTACAGCTCAGTGACACCTCTCTCCACATGTGCCACCCGGAAACAGAGTAGTTTCAAAGCC